>NC_089583.1:99476131-99482343 GCF_019320115.1 Miscanthus floridulus | reverse complement strand
CTCGTTTGGTCTCAATGGACACCTTGCCGCCGATGATGGTGTGCACGCGACCAGTCGGCTTGACGTATTTATGACGAGGATCTGCATCGTCGTCGTCGTTGTCCTCATTGCGCTGTTCCCCCGCGTCGTTAGGCTTGTCGGACGTATCCGGAGCCTGTTGACGCGTGTAGATAGTTTTGAGGACGCGGCAATTCTCCATGGTGTGGTTTGACTTAGGATGGAGCTGGCAGGGTCCCTTCAATGCTTTGGCGTAGTCGTCCTCGTAGTTTCGACGTCCGCTGCCCTTTTTCACAGTATTGACCTCGCCGTCGTCTTCCCGAGCGCGCTTGCTCCTGTAATCATCACGGCGGTTACGCCGCTGATTACGTTGATCACGGTGGTCGCGGGGATCGTTGCGCTGGTTGCGGCGGTCAAAATTATCGCTCCGACCACGATTGCCACGGTAATCGTCGCGGTGTGGGGGGTGGTCGGGTCGTGTAACTCTTGCTGCTTCTTCAACGATTATCTTTTTAGCGTCGTCAGCGTCCGCATATTTCTTAGCGGTGGCCAAAAGCGCTGTGACCGATTCGGGTCTCTTCCGGAGGAGCTTGTCTCTTAGGGCGTCGTGGAAGCGGAGGCCGGTGACGAAAGCCTCGATTGCTTCATTGTCGGATATTGATGGGACCTTGATGCGCATCTCCGAGAAACGCCGAACGTACTCGCGTAGTGGTTCATCCTTTCGATCTCGGATCCGTTGCAGATCGTACTTGTTGCCGGGTTGTTCACAAGTAGCGATGAAGTTGTCGATGAAGGCCTGCCTGAGCTCCTGCCAAGAGTCAAAATAGTTCGCTGGCAAGCTAACCAGCCATTGGTGACCTGGATGACCAACAGCGACTGGGAAGTAGTTAGACATGACGTGCTCGTCAGCCATGGCTGAGCGGCACGCAGTTTCGTAGAGCATGACCCATAATTCTGGGTTTTCCTTGCCGTCGTACTTCTGAAGCTTCTCGAGCTTGAAATTCTTGGGCCATATGACTTGGCGCAAGTGTGGAGTGAACTGCTTCAGACCCGGCGGACCGTGGGCGGTGTCATACTCCATACGGCGATAGCTTTCGTGGGATGCACGATCGTCGGCTCTCTGGTTGATGCGGGCACGCAGATCACGTCCACCGAGGTGATGGCGGAGATCGTTATTGCCATCGCGGCGATCTCGATTGCCATCTGGATTAGCCTTGCGACCGTGGTTATCGCGGTGATTGTCGCGGTTATCTCGGCGGTTGTCTCCCCGAACGTCGTGGCGGTTATCCTCCCGGCGGTGGTTGTCGTTCCGACCATCATCGCGACCGCCGTTTCCGCCTTGACGGTTGTCTGACGGGTCGTTATTGCGCGAGCCACGTTGGTTGAGTGGCTGTGAGCGACTTGAGTATTGACGGCTGTAGCTTGATTCGACAGAAACTGATGGAGCCCGGGCTTGGTTCATCTCTGCGGTCTGAGCCATAGCAGCCGTCAGATAAGCTTGTATGTCATCACGGATTACTTGAGTCTCGGGAGTGTTGGCAGCCGCTGCATTGTCGCCATGG
This sequence comes from Miscanthus floridulus, assembly GCF_019320115.1. Taxonomy (NCBI): domain Eukaryota; kingdom Viridiplantae; phylum Streptophyta; class Magnoliopsida; order Poales; family Poaceae; genus Miscanthus; species Miscanthus floridulus. The sequence continues at coordinate 99,480,784 of NC_089583.1, read as the reverse complement.
CGACGGCTACGTTGGCACTTGGGGTCTTGAAGACTTGTTTATCCCCCACCCTGTCGAAAGCATTGTTGAGGTCACGCGGTTGGACCCTTATGCGTCGTGCCTCCTGGTCTGCTTCAGCTTCGGTTTGCCGGCGATTAAACCGGTCAATATTGCGTGCTTCGCGTGCAGTCTTTTCTTGTTCTGTTTCGCCAACTGCTGGCGGCTCGTCGTTGCTGACAACATGGATCAAATCCCCCCGTCTTGGCGGGAAAGACGGAAATTGGGGGAAACCCGGGGCGTGGTCTGGTAGATCCAGATCGTATTTGACGCCTTCATCTTCGTGACGCTGAAGCTCGGTGTGGACAGATGCGTTAGACGCGATGCCGGATGGGGAGCTGGAGTCACCCTCTCGGACGGTGTGGACGGATCCTTCCTGATAATCTTCAATCCGGACCATGTTGACGATGTTGCATGACTTCGGCCGAGATTGGTGCACAGGAAGTAGATCCGAGCGGCGTCGCAGGTTGTACGCGTAGCTGGAGGCAGCGTTTTGCAGGCCGTAGGGCTGGACCTGGTGATTCTCCGTCGGGGCTTCATACTCGCAGAGTCGGAGACCCGTCGCAAAGGCTGGCTGGCGACGAGCGGAGCGCCCCTCAGGAGTAGATACGACCACAAGATCTGTTCCGAGTCGTGTAGGACGACTGGTCCGAGCTGGTCGGATAGATCTGTTGTGGGGAGATGTTACCTGCTCATTAGGTTGGCTTTGAATCATACTTACCAGAGCTAGGGTTTCAGCGAGTTTGATGCCGACCTGATCGATGGAGTCGATCAAGTCGGTGTCGTCGATCTGTTTTCCTCTGTAGCGGGGAAGCGGACGACGGGTGGTCGGCGTGGCTGTAAGCGTGGTCGGAGCCAGATGTACCGTGGTCGGAGCCAGATGCATCGTGGTCGGAGCCACGTTCATCGTGGTCGGAGCCGTGTTCACCGTGGTCGGAATCGTATTCACCGTGGTCGGAGCCGTAGCCGATGCAGGTAAAGTAGTCGTCGGCGCGGGTTGAATCCATGCCTCCTCCGCGGTCATGGTGATGGAGACGTCGGGGCCGGTGGTCCAGGTGATCTGGCCGACGGTGAACGTGAGGCCGTTGGGCGTAGCCATGGAGCCGGAGACGATGACCATCTTGTTTGCTTGACGAGCAGTACGCACACCCCCTACCTGGCGCGCCCTGGAGCCGGAGACGAAGGCCGTCGAGCGGTGACGATGAATCGACGGCGAGGGACGTCGGCGAAGGCTGATGAGGGCAGCGACGGCGAGTGGCTCGCCATGGATATCGGCAAAGGCCGCCGAGCGGTGACAACGAGTCGACAGCGAGGGACGTCGGCGAAGGCTGATGAGGGCAGCGACGGCGAGTGGTCGGCGAGGGCTGACGAGAGCAGCAACGGCGAGTCGTCGACGAGGGCCAACCAGAGCAGCGGCGGCTAGTCATCGATGAGGGCTGACGAGAGCATCGGCGGCGAGTTGTCGACGAGGGCCGACAAGAGCATCGGCGGCGAGTTGTCGACGAGGGCCGACGAGAGCATCGGCGGTGAGTCGTTGGTGAAAACGACCTCGGAGGTGGTTCCGAGATCGGATCTGCTGTCGCAGGGGCTGGTGTAGCAGCGATGAATCGTCGTCGTGGACCGGGATGGATCTCCACGAGATTGACGATGAGAACACGTTGTTGATTTGAGGTCCATCTGGCTCGCCATGGATCAAGCGCACACCCCCTACCTGGCGCACCACTGTCGACGAAATATGGTCGGCAGTCCACCGAGGGGGGTGCCCGTGGTGGTAGATAATCGGTAGAGGTGCGCGTGATCTGGAACCAGATGGTGACACAAGGCGCAGAGACAACGATTTAGACAGGTTCGGGCCGTCTGATCGACGTAATACCCTACGTCCTGTGTCTTTGGTGTATTGTATTGAGATGTATACTGTATGATCCGTCCCTGAGGGGGACCCCTGCCTCTCCTTATATACTCTGGAGGAGGAGGGTTACAAGTAAAGTATCCTATTTGGTACTATTACAATATCTAGCACAACTTTGTAATCTTGCCATGTACGCCTTGATCTCACGGGCCAGGCCACCTCGGATGGTGCGGCCCATGTACCATCTTGTGGTACCCGGGGGTATATCCCCCACAGCTAGTCCCCGAGCGCCATGTATTCTGATGCGACACGCCATTTCAACCTTCTCCGAACAGTGAGGCTTGAGTTCTTGACATCTCCGACCACCGTTGTCGCCGGAGAAGGAGGTTGTCCGAAGAATGTATGGTGCTCTTAAGAAAAAAGAAATAGATTTCCGTCCCAGGAAGTGTACCCACTTGTATTTCTGAAAAGAAATGTAAGTGCGTCTTGAAGCGTAGCATCTTTGATCATCAGAGGCATAGTGGTCGAAAAACAAGCACATTCACCGCAAGGTGAAGTGTGCCCACTTAGTCCCCGAGCCTGGTAGTAGGTGACTTAGGCGCGTGGTGCCAGGGTCTAAAAAGAATTCCCAGTTAAATTGAGAACCCAATCGTCGTATAGGCGATACGAGATGCGCCGACAGGTGCATCGTACCGATGTAGTCCCCGAGCTTGCTGGAAGGCGAGGTATGAGCCTTGTAGCAAGGTCTAAGTGAGAAAAAATATCCCAACTATATGCGAGTCGCCAGTCGCATGTAGTCGAGATGCAAAGTCCCCGAGCCATGGTCGGAGAGTGGTCGAGCAGTCCCCGAGCACAGGTCGAGGAGCGAGCGACGAAGTCCCCGAGCCGTGGTCGAGGCAGTCCCCGAGCACAGGTCGAGGAGCGAGCGACGAAGTCCCTGAGCCGTGGTCGAGGCAGTCCCCGAGCACAGGTCGAGGAGCGACCGACGAAGTCCCCGAGCCATGGTCGAGGCAGTCCCCGAGCACAGGTCGAGGAGCGACCGACGAAGTCCTCGAGACGTGGTCGGAGCTCAGCGGAGCTGCTCAAGATGTGGTCGACGTGGTCGGAGCTCGGAGTGGTCTGGCGAGAAGTCCCAGAGCACGGAGTGGTCTGGCGAGTCCCCGAGCACGAGCGTGGTCTGGCCAGAGTCCCCAAGCACGAGCATGGTCTGGCCAGAGTCCTCGAGCACCGTAGTGGTCTTGGCGAACCCTGAAGCATGAGCTCGCTGATCGAACTGTGTTCCTGAAAAATAAACACCGAGAGCGGTAATACATGATGGTGTACGAAATATATTGACCTCTCTATAGGAGGTGAAGTAAACACCTGGTGTTCGGTTGGCGATGAATTATACTTGGTGTAATATTCGAAAAATAACATTAGCTGTATTTAGCCCTTTTGTTATGTAGAGGCGTAGCGCGATGTGTTAACCTGTCCTGAAGAATGCGCCAGCCCTGGGCTGACCAACATCTCGTAGCGCGAGGTACGGAACACTGTCGCGCGTAGAGTGCCAGTGTTACCAGGGAGCGACTGCCGACTACCCGTAGCGCAGAGGGCGGACTCTCATGCACGCGTGGGGTGGAGCCGGAGACAGTGCCGGCTCTGGGATTCTCAAGCAGGAAGGAAAACGTATCGGCGAACCGTTGTAAAAACTTATACATGTTTTGGACTGTATGTATGGAGAAAATTCGACGCGGAGCGCACCCTAAGGGTGGTCGGCGGAGGTGTACGATGATCGAAGAAATTTTCAATTAAAAATAATACTTAGCTTTATTGACGACCGGTGGGTGTAGTCGGTGTGTTGCGATGTTCGAGAGATGGCTTGACGTGTCGTTGGCGATGAAGTTGTCTAGTCCTCGAGCCTTTTGACCTGTCGTCATGACTGTGGTCGCGATTGTCGTAGCGCCGTTCTTCGCGGCGATCATCATTGCGACGTAGTCTTGTGGTCGAGGTGTCGACGTGGTCGGAGCTCGACGGAGCTGCTCGGGACGTGGTCGACATGGTCTGGTGGTCGAGGTGGTCAGAGCTCGGCGGAGGCCATCGAGCGGTGACGACGAGTCGACGGCGAGGGACATCGGCGAAGGCCGTCGAGCGGTGACGATGAATCGACGGCGAGGGACGTCGGCGAAGGCTGATGAGGGCAGCGACGGCGAGTGGCTCGCCATGGATATCGGCAAAGGCCGCCGAGTGGTGACGACGAGTCGACAGCGAGGGACGTCGGCGAAGGCTGATGAGGGCAGCGACGGCGAGTGGTCGGCGAGGGCTGACGAGAGCAGCAACGGCGAGTCGTCGACGAGGGCCAACCAGAGCAGCGGCGGCTAGTCATCGATGAGGGCTGACGAGAGCATCGGCGACGAGTTGTCGACGAGGGCCGACAAGAGCATCGGCGGCGAGTTGTCGACGAGGGCCGACGAGAGCATCGGCAGTGAGTCGTTGGTGAAAACGACCTCGGAGGTGGTTCCGAGATCGGATCTGCTGTCGCAGGGGCTGGTGTAGCAGCGATGAATCGTCGTCGTGGACCGGGATGGATCTCCACGAGATTGACGACGAGAACGCGTTGTTGATTTGAGGTCCATCTGGCTCGCCATGGATCAAGCGCACACCCCCTACCTGGCGCGCCACTGTCGACGAAATATGGTCGGCAGTCTATCTAGGGGTATGCCCAAGGTAGTAGATTATCGGCAGACAGATGCGCAAGCCCCAAACAAGACGGTGACGCACGGACGACATGA